>NC_079893.1:3812736-3830038 GCF_024868665.1 Triplophysa rosa
ATTTATTTATTAGATATTATTTATTATAATGATCTTGCTTGGTCTATAAACACCATGCACTGTGCTGTGTTTTACCTTTCTGTGTTTTTCTTATTTGCTCCTGTAAAGCTGCTTTGGAACAATGCACATTGTGAAAAGCGCTATATAAATAAAATTGAATTGAATATTTTGTTACATTTAACTTCTTTTCTGAAGTTTTCTTTCTAAAGGTTTGTTTGGTTTGATTTCGTACGATCTGTTCTCTCTCTTCTCACGTTCATTTCCTTGAGAAATATCTTGCTTCTTAGGTCATCACATTTGCACACGAAAGAATGATTTGCCTCAGAGTTTCACCGTGGTATGAAGTGGATTAGGGTGAGGATCTCTAGCGTTTGATTGGATAACGATCAGATGAGGACAGGAGGTTTCACAACAATACAATATCTGCAAATAGACAGTCGGTTGTGTACAGTTTATACCTCATGCGTGTGAACGTACAGTTTCTGAAACCAAAGTCATCCACGTGATCTTTCCAAGAGTCCTTAACACTCAACAGTTAAAGCCAAACTCATGAGAACATTGTGCTCGACGAGAGAGCGTACGGCGAGATTATGATTAAAAGTATTTGTTTATTTAAGATCGCGTGGTTTTGCCTGCATGTTTTGATTTAGATTATCAAGCAAGACTGGTTTTCTTTGTTCATTCATTTTGCCAACAAAAGCCGTAAAAGCTTCTTCAGCGCCGTGACATCTCGATCTGTTTTTTATTGCGTTCTGGCTGCGGCTGCCGTTTGGCTTCCAAGTAAATAAAGCGCAGTGACTGTGTTTTGCTGTAACGTTGTTTGCCTTGAAACACAGTGGAGGTAATGAAATCAGTGTTTGGAAATGAAACTCTGTTAGTTTGCTTTCTGCCTGCATCAGCTCCCATTTCTCTACGGGCCCAGTGTCTGCAACTGACTACATGAAATATAGCTCTATACTGTCTGTCTGTCTGTCTGTCTATAGAGCATTTTATCTGACGTGCGTGCCCGGGACTGCATGTAACTTTCTAATAATGTAACTACTTATATTTTATTTCATTTGTTAATATTCATGTATATTATTATTTTACTGTATAATAATTGTATTAAATAAACGATTTGTTCAGTTTAGTTGTATGTTCATTTTTTTACATAAAAATTTGTTGAATGGGTCCTGTAGTTTGGTTGCATTTAAAGAAAGCGTATGGTACATTGACATCTAGTGGTTGAGCTTGGTATCGCAGTCTAAATTCAAAATATTGGAGGGACAAGTTTAGTCAAGTTTCTTTTTTTTTGTCTGTCTTTCTGGCAGTCTGTCTATCTATATATCTATCTGTCGGAGTTTGTCTGTCTGCCTTTCTGTCTATCTGTTTGTCTGTCTGGCAGTCTGTCTATATATATATATATATCAGTCTATCTTTCTGTCCGTCTGCCTGCCTATCTGTTTGTCTGTCTATACTGTAAGTCTGTCTTTTCCGCCTGCCTTTCGTTGTCTGTCTCTCTGTCTGTCTGTTTATATACTGTATCTATCTGTCTGTCTGTATTTGTATCTATCCATCTGTCTGTTTGTCATTATATCTATCTGTCTGTCTCTATCACCCATCCTATCCATCTCTGTCGGTCTGTCTCCTTTCTCTCTTTCTTTCTTTTTTCTCTCTTTTTTCTCTTTCTTTCTTTTTTCTTTCTCTCTTTTTTCTCTCTTTCTTTTTTCTCTTTCTTTCTTTTTTCTCTCTCTCTCTCTCTCGTTCTTTCTTTTTTCTCTTTCTTTCATTTTTTCTCTCTTTCTTTCTTTTTTTCTCTCTTTCTTTCTTTTTTCTCTCTTTCTTTTTTCTCTCTCTCTCTCTCTCTTTCTTTCTTTCTTTCTTTTTTTCTCTCTTTCTTTTTTCTCTCTCTCTCTCTTTCTTTCTTTTTTTCTCTTTTTTTCTCTTTCTTTTTTCTCGCTTTCTTTTTTCTCTTTCTTTCTTTTTTTCTCTTTCTTTTTTCTCTCTTTCTTTCTTTCTTTCTTTCTTTCTTTTTTCTCTCTTTCTTTCTGTCTTTTTTTCTCTTTCTTTTTTCTCTCTTTCTTTCTTTCTTTTTTCTCTTTCTTTTTTCTCTCTTTCTTTCTTTCTTTCTTTTTTCTCTCTTTCTTTCTGTCTTTTTTTCTCTTTCTTTCTTTTTCTTTTTTCTCTCTTTTTTGTTCTTTCTTTCTTTCTACCTACTAACCTAACTACGTACTGTCTGTATAAATGACCCCAATCCATCATTTTTCTGCCTATAGATGCGAACACAAACACACACACACACACACACACACACACACACACACACTAGTTTCCCAATCTTGTTTTTGGAGTCAATTCCTTAATCCATCTCCACTTATTGACTGGTCACAAGTTCATCCTGTTACTTACAATTCAACACACCCTCCTTTGTTACCCGTCAACCACCAGCTGTTTGGCATTGTGTGCGTCTCTGGAGGGAGACACACGAGTCGAGGTCAAATCAGGAGCCCAAGGAAGAATTTCCTTCCGAACCTCTCAGGCAGGTGCAGGGAAGAGTCACGCTGGGATTTCTCCCCCCTCGGAAGACGGAAAATATGTTAGCGGACAGCGAGCTCGCTCACACAACGGCTGGAGTGTTGATGAGTGCTGGTGTGAGCGAGATGGATTGCTGAACGTTACTTTGTTTTTTATCCACGCACGTTACGTCACACCACCCACCTACCGCACTGTTCCATGTCTGGTCCGCACACAAACACGCACTCCACACTCGTCTTGCGTTCTCCATCACGTGTTATAAATGTCAACTCAAAGACACCCTGACTTGCACTCGCATGTGGTGTTAGAAGCTCAAACACACATGACATTGCTAACACATCTGGATCTCACACACGCTCTCTCAGCTATGACTCCGGGTCACTGGATCACGGGGTCAGCTGTAGGGTATGGCCGTAGCGAGTGTTACACACTTGTTTGTGTGCGTCCCAGCGGAGATGCAGCAGTGTGTGTTTAATCCTCAGCTGCTGGAGAAGTCTGTAACCCATCACTCTCATCTAGCACGCTAACCTCTGTGTTTATCTCACACTGTAATCTACATGAGGTGTGGCCTTTATTCTAGTGTATATGGGTAATAAATCACATACTCTTGTTTAAACCAGACTTATTAGAGTTTATTTAAAGAGTCTTTTCAGTTTTCTTTTGATTACCTTTAGGTTTTACTGTATAAAGATATTTCTTTGAAAATTTCATTATGAATTTTTTCTCATCATTTACAAAATTTTGTTATGCGCCTTTATCATTCGTATATCTATTTATTTATTTTTATGTTACTGTATACGTTAATTTTTTACGTAAATTCGTTTTAGTTAAGCTTTTATTTATTTTTAGTAAATCATTTGAATGCTTTGTCCTTACAAGTAAATTGAGAGTTTAAGACAATGTTTTTTCATTTAGCTTACAGTTTTCAATGAATATATCATTTCCTTTCAGTAACAGAAATGTTATTGTTTTAGATTATTTTAGTCTTAGTAAACTACAACAGGTGTGGTGTAAATTGGGTATGTATTATAAATTATAGTGAGTATTTTTTTTCTCCATTTATTCATCATTGGAGTTTGGGTTTCTCGCCACAGCAGTGCAGTGTTGGCTTGCTCGCCAGGAGACTGCATTTATTCATTTATTTATTAGATATTATTTATTATAATGATCTTGCTTGGTCTATAAACACCATGCACTGTGCTGTGTTTTACCTTTCTGTGTTTTTCTTATTTGCTCCTGTAAAGCTGCTTTGGAACTATGCACATTGTGAAAAGCTCTATATAAATAAAATTGAATTGAATAGTGTAAATTAGATGTGTATTATGTACTACACAGCATTACATAAATGCATTATACTAAAGCATTAAGCCCCAAGAAGCAGTGGGTTACAGTGCAGTTTATAACAGCTAAGGGCGTTGTGGCACGAAGCGGAGTACCTAAAACCCTTTAGCTGTTATAAAATGCACTGTAACCCACTGCTTCGCGGGGTTTATTGCTTTTATAAAACGGTTATTCCATATGCTTAGCAAGGTTTCATAAAATAAAGTAAATAAAATGATATTTAGGCTATGTGGTGCGGTCAGCCGTTATATATTGAGGTATTTTATAACGGCTTAGAACTCCGCTAAGCCAATCAGAATCAAGGACCAGAACTGACCGTTTTATAATCTGTCATATGCTATATACAACTGGTCTTGATATCATGATATACCGCGATAGTCTTGATATTGTGTTAATGCTACACACATGATAATATCTTAAATTATTAAGTGTACCTGATTGACACTAACATAGTAGCTGGTGGTTTTGCACTTGTTTAACATTTTGCTTTAGGAGCCACAATGTTTACAAACTTATCTCACTCTTGCTCACTCTCACGTTCTCACTCTCGCTCGCTCACTCACTCTCTCTCACTCTAACTTTCTCTCTCACTCACTTTCTCTCTCTTGCGCTCTCTCGCGCTCACTCTCACTCACTCTCTCTCTTGCGCTCTCTCTCTCGCTCACTTTCTCACTCACTCTCTCACTCGCTCGCTCGCTCACTCTTTCACTTTCTCTCTCACTCACTTTCTCTCTCGCTCACTCTCACTTTCTCTCTCGCTCACTTTCTCTCTCTTGCGCTCTCTCTCGCTCACTCTCTCACTCTCACTTTCTCTCTCGCTCACTCTCTCACTTTCTCTCTCACTCACTCTCTCACTCTCACTTTCTCTCTCGCTCACTTTCTCACTCTCACTTTCTCTCTCACTCACTTTCTCTCTCGCTCACTCACTCACTCACTCTCTCTCACTCTCACTTTCTCTCTCGCTCACTCACTCACTCTCACTTTCTCACTCTCGCTCACTCACTCTCGCTCGCTCACTCACGCGCTCGCTCGCTCACTCTCTCACTCTCACTTTCTCTCTCACTCACTTTCTCTCTCGCTCACTCACTCACTCTCGCTCACTCACTCACTCTCTCTCACTCTCTCTCACTTTCTCTCTCTTGCGCTCTCTCTCGCTCACTTTCTCACTCACTCGCTCGCTCGCTCACTCTCTCACTCTCACTTTCTCTCTCACTCACGTTCTCTCTCGCTCACTCACTCACTCTCAC
This sequence comes from Triplophysa rosa, assembly GCF_024868665.1. Lineage (NCBI taxonomy): Eukaryota > Metazoa > Chordata > Actinopteri > Cypriniformes > Nemacheilidae > Triplophysa > Triplophysa rosa. The sequence goes on from NC_079893.1 coordinate 3,817,839, forward strand.
TTTCTCTCTCACTCACTTTCTCTCTCGCTCACTCACACACTCACTCTCACTTTCTCACTCTCGCTCGCTCACTCACTCTCTCTCACTCTCTCTCACTCTCACTCTCTCGCTCTCTACTCTCACACTATTTTGATTTCTCACATTGATTTTATAAGTATTATTTTTATGGCCTCTAACATGACTTCTTTCATGCCACTATGAACGAATATTTAAAATCGGGTATTTTGCCCCTTCAAGTGTACATATGACATGCACAGTATAATATATAGTGTAGCGTAAGGTTTTGGGAATATTGTAGTGGGTACATTTCATCATAAAAATGTATAATGTTGAACTACTGGAAAAGATAATAATCATAAGGTTTGTGTACAGTAAGTCTTTAAAGGGTACATTCCCAGAGGTCTTACAAACATTCACTCCTGTTAAATCGACAACAATTAACCATTAGTTTACAGTAAACATTACATTACTCTTCATAGAGGCACTTGAATTATGAGCGCTGTCATTATAGAGGCTCGGTAAGAGTACTGTGTTTGGACTGCAGAGTTTCTGTTTCAGTTCTTGGGTGGTCGGAGTTGACAGACGCACTACATACACTGCTGACGGATGATACACACACACATCTCCAACCGTCACAATACAGTACACACTTTTCTGTTTGTATGTTTCTGTGACAGGTGAAATAGTGAACAGACTACAGTTGTGCTTTGGAATGAACTTTTATTTAACATCAAACGTTGCTTTTATGAGCTCTTCACACACACTAGTTCTACAGTTCTGGCCTGTTCAACACCGGATTTGATGTAATTTCCTAGTGTTCATTTTTTAGTTGGACATTGGACAATAGATGGATGCAGTACTTGCATGAATAATATAGATTGTAACCCATTGTTTAGTTAATACATTTAAAGGGAAAATGTTTTATTTATTTATCCTCATGTCATTCGAAACCTGTATATGACTCATTCTTTTGTGGAACACAAAAGAAGATATTTTGAGAATGTCCAGTGGTTTTGTGTTCATACGATGGAAGTCAATGGGGACCAACGTTCTTCAAAATATCTTCTTTTGTGTTCTGCAGAAGAAAGAAAGTAATAAACGATAAAATAACTTTCATTTTGGGTGAACTATCCCTTAAAATCTTGCAAAAAGGTAATTGACATCTACAGCGCAACATGCTGTATTCCATCTAAAATTATTTTCAACTGCATTTAAGGCATAAAACATGGTTTTGAACTTCTATTGAACACGAGACTTTGTGAAGTTTGATTATAATGGTAAAAAACTGCAGTCAGACTACCTAGAGTAACATTTCCCTTCTGCATTCATATAACATTGACCTAAAACCTTGATATTGATGTTAAGAAAGTTAATGGATGCTTGTCAGTGACTCAAATGCATGTCTTCTTTTTAATAGCATCCATTAACTTTAATCTCTAGATGAGTTCCATTTATTCTTGCTGGCTTGTAGGGACCTTTGCTTTATTCATATATTTATCAATTTCTTTGGCCTTTACAGCTCTCAATTTCACAGAATTCTATTTACAAACACACTGTTAGTATACCCTCTCTCTAATCTGTTTTCCAGGAGAATGCCAGTGGATGACTTACCCAACCAGAACTGGGCCGGTCAGAGAGATCCAGGCCATTACCCAATCTCGTCTTATGAGTACCCCAATCAAGATGGCTATCCTTCTCGCTCGGCCCATTTGCCCGTACCTCGTGCCGACGGGCCGGGTGGTTACTACCCTTCATCATCTGCACTCCAGAAGGGTCCCGTCAGGCAAGATCTCCCTCCGTCTCCCAATCCAGGTGCTCGAGCGCCACCGAGATATGAAACACTGAGCCAAGGGAACTATCGGACGGCTAGTCCCGATCGCTACGGGCCGTACGGTGATGAACAGTACCCAGATCCCCGACAGAAGAACCCAATGATTGGTGCCGTCTAGAAGAATTAGGTTTGATTGTGAACTTCAGAGTTCATTCGGAGACTGTCAACTGGTTTCATTAATGTGAACATGAGCTTACTAAAATCGAGTTAGCTAGTTAAGTTTGTGGTTAGGTTAGGATGTCAGGCATTTTATAAGATTGTTTTAATAGTTTTATATATAAGTGAGATGGGAGGTCCATGCACAGGTCTGAACATTAAACCGGTTTAATTTTAAACGTTCACTCGTACAGCCACAATAATGCACGTGGGGTTTGTTTGTATATATGTACGTATTTAATTCATGATAGCGCATAAATGTGTGTATGGTGTTGTCATGTGCTTGGTATGGCCAATGCCTGTAAAGTTGTGTGATTGCGTTTTTTTGATAACGTATCGATAGTTTCCTGCGATATAATTTTTTTTTTTATTCATATGACCAGTTGCTTTACGATTTTCTCCAGGGTGTTGTTGGTGGATATATCGGGTGCCTTACGCTAACTTGACTTTCCAGAGTTTTCTTGCGATTAAAAAACACAATGTGTCCTCTGGATCTTTAAATGTTTTATTGTCCTGCCTCGGATGTAACTCTGTTTACTACCGAGTCGTGTCGTCCCAAAACACTCCATTAACCTTGCAATTGTTTATAATCAGTGATGAAATCCTAAACTTTGTCAACCACCGCGTCCCTTATTAATTTATTCAAAGCTTGCGGAATGAAACCAGCAGGATGGCAAAGGTTAGGGGACGACAGCTGATCCCATATCAAAGTGTCGAAAAACTGTTTTGACTTTCGTCATCACTTTCTCCTTTTATCTAAGGTCTTAACATTCCCAGCATTTGTTTTCCGTCTTATCGTAATCCTGTTGCGTGGCGTTTGAAATGCTGCCCCCTAGGTGCAATAATACACTTTAAAACAACATTCCCTTAACGCTGTCACATTGTACAATCGTTGTGGTTGGATCAGCAGAACTTATAAAAACAAGTCCAAAGAAGCAGTCGCAGTTAGAAGAAACACAGTCAGTCAAAGCAGAGAAGCGGTTTAAAAACGAAGACAGTTTTTGCAAAACGTCACTTTATGATCAGTTCTCGCACATTTGTACAGATGGGAAAGCAAACACTTTGCAGTAAAATGGCCAGTTTGAAGCTAAAGATGCTGTCTGTCTAAACTCTGTGAACAGGGTACATGAAGTTTTGTGTCTTTTATCTGTAATTTTGTCATTTTTACTTGATAGTCATATGTTACTCTAATCATGAATTGATAATCTGCACAAATTGGGGTAAATTTTGTGTTTGTATCTGTTGATTTTTATTTCTTTGGTATTTTTATATTTTCTTTGAATGTTTATTGAATTTTTTTTACCTTTAATAATATTTGATTTTTAGGATTTTTTGTTTTCTTAGAATGTTGATCAGCATATGTTAAACATGATACATAAATACCACGTATGCACACCACAAATGAATGCCTTTGTGTGTTTTAATATTTTTTGTGTTTTTTAATGAAGGGTAAAGTTATTGTTAAGAACTTTGTTACTACAGTCAAAGACTAAAATGTTATATTTAAATTTTTAGGTTAATACGATGGTGTCCTGTATCCTTACGCAAGTGCATTATAGTGATGTCTAAGTGAGTGTACTTATCTGCCATTACTGATAATTACTCCTGTTGACTGGCTGTAATTCATTTCCCTCCCAATGAAGCTACGGAAGACTGCGCTGAAGTTATTACAGTCTAATTTACCTACTTGGAAATCTTCTTTGGGAATTAAAATGTTTGCATATCTAGAGAGAGTTTGTCAGTTTAATTAACCCACAGATGGGAGCTCCTCACAGAAAAAATGCATGAATCTCACATGTGCAAAATCACACGTGAAAGGTGGTTTTGGAATATTTGAGTGTGAATTTCATGTCAAGTCATAAGTGAAACCCATGGGATTCTGTGAGAAACGTGAAATTTGTGTTTTTCTGTAAGGGTAGAAACGGTTGTAAAGTGGGAATAGATGAAAAAGATGATAACATTTGAAAAGAAATGAGAGAAGTGCTTTTTTACGATTCTGTCAAGGATATCTATACTTCGGTTGTTTTAACCCATGGCTGAGTAAAATATGGACAAACCCAACTGTTGGTTTAAATTAACCTCAAAAATGTCTGTTTTTGACCCAACAACAGGTTACACCAACCTAGAATGTTTCGTAAATACTGTATAGGCTAACATCTCCCATACGTGTGCCTGTGTTTTCAATGTTGAGCGATACATCACTCCCTATTAAAAAACCTAATATCGAATATTTCATTTAATATTGACAATTACTTTTCAATCATTTGAACTCGTGAAATCTAGTTACAGGACCACATTCCCAACGGCAACCTTAAGAACAATCCCATTCCTTAATGTTCCAAACGGTCCGGGTGACCTCACGTTTCACATTTCATCGACTTGTCCTTCATAGTCATCCCTCATTTATTTCAATTATGTCCCTTCTTTCATTTACGAGTCCTGAAGCTGATCTTTGCCAGTCGAGTGGATTTCACTCATTTCATTACAGCGTCATTATGAGACTCCAGTGAGACATTATCAACAGCCCCACAGAATGAACGCATTGCCCTGCCCTTCACCTGCTGCACATGTAAGTACATGTAAGACTTCATACACGCTTACGTCATGCAGGGGTGCACATCTGTTTTAAACCTAACAAACATAATTCAAAGACATTCGTCCTGGTTATGACTCTTTCAATTAGACGTTACCCCAATGCCAGTTTGCTGAACAACCCTCTTGCATTTTTGATATCGTCAACATCATATTTAGCATGACTTCTCTGTAAGCAAAGAACCCATCATTGGAGAAAATGTTGACTTGTTGTTTCAATTGGAAGTTTGTCGTGGATATATTTCATCATGTGTATTTTGAGAAATCAAAAGCAAAGGTCAAGTTCAAATGCAGCTTCTTTACAATGACATTATGCTTAATTTAGCCCCATAATGCTTCATCGACAGCCGATGACCTTCTTTTGGCTGGCGTGGGCCGCTCAAGAGTGACGGCAGGTGTTTGGGTTGACAAGAGCAGCGCAGGCTACTCGTGCCCCACATTTCTGTCTCGGTATCGCGTTCCTGTATCATGATAAAAGGAACGCTCCTATTAGCTTAGTGCTAAGAGCCGTGGACACCGGCCAAGAGATGTGTATCTAAGACGCCCTGGACTGGCATTGGTTTGGGAATGGTATTTTTCCTTATGCAGTGGCGTGCAAGCTTGTGTTTGGTCTTATAACCCCTAACAAACAATACTGTAGTACCACTGTTTGGGGTAGTGATAACTGCGGTTTTATTTGCTTTGAATGAGAAAACAGTGAGTGTATGGTATTATCATTCTATACAGACAAGGCCTATGATGGTATCAGATGTAAATCCATAGTTTTATAAAACCAGATCAGTTTATCTGAAGTGACATTTAAAGCTGGAATTCGTGGATTTTGCCTATCTATCGCCATCTTTGTTCAGAGCGTAAAGTTGCAGGATATGTCAAATGGTATTAAACTTGCATTTTTCACGATATCGTACCTTAACGTTGTAAATCAGGGTATATTAAGAACCGTTTTGAACACATTTTTTTGTACTTGTTTCATAGAATGAATAATTAAATGGGTTTTTAAATACATTTTTAACCAAATTGCTGCTTTTCAACCTTTTCGATTTAAAAGATTGTTCTGGTTACATTTTGTAAAATCGAAACTCTTCAAATATATTTGTGTAAATGATATGTTGAATTATTTAAGTCCATTTACTAGAAACGACAACCAAATTATAAACATGAAAAATATTTATTAAAGTGATACCCGAAAATTAAAATTCTTTCATCAGTCATTAAAAACGTGTCTTCTGCAAAACACAAAAGAAGATATTTTGAAGACCGTTTATAACCAAACATCATTGACTTCCATTGTATGAATGACATTTCTTAAAATATCTCCTTTAGTGTTCAACCGAAAAAAGTCACATACAGGTTTTAAATGATATGAAGATTATTTTTGGGTGAACTATCCCCTTAATAAATAGTTCAAAATGCAGCGTCTTTTTTTGATGGGCTTTGTGGCAGTGATTCACAACACGACGCTTTTGAAAACGACCACAGACTGGTATGTAGGCTTTAATGGAATCATAATTCTTGTCCAAACCCTCATCAATCAAACTGATGATCTCTCGATCTCTGCTTCTCACCCCATGTTTTTGCATTCCAGAATTCTCAGTCGCCGGGTGTACGGTTACTGTAGAAACCAGCACGCCGATCCAATGAGAGATTCCAGATGGAGAATTCCAAACAACCTGTGTGGAGTCCAGGCACCGGCGAGTACGGAGTGTGTATTCGCACACAAACAGACACACGTCTGCATTTAACAGAGATGCAGATGATGGGGGCTTCATTAAAGGGCTGAGAGATTTCTTCCTCTCGTGCAATTACCGTCTAATTGAGAATGCCAAAGCGTAAATAAACTCCGAGGTCACACTTGCTTTTCCAATTTCCCTTCAGACGCACGCAGATCTTGACCGATTTCGCAAATTTGATTTCACGATTCGCGCTCGGTTTCTTCTCCAGCTGGAAGACAATTGGCCGGTCAGGGGCGGAATCGTGTGATTTCAGGCCTCATTTCTCAGACATTCCCTAAAAGAGACTTTATAAACGGCTTGGGAAAACACTTATTGCGTTTGACAAAATGTCAAGTCTCGCTAACACGTAACTGCATGTCCATTGGTTTATTGCTCAGAGGTTTGGTTCTTTGTTAAAGTTGACTTATGTTTTATTGAAATATGATATAATTGTTAAGTTCTGTTTAGCGTGTTGACAAAATGGTACATGCTCTCCTACTTGTAAGTCGCTTTGGATAAGCGTTGGCCAAATTAATAAATTGCAGTGGATTTGCGTTCATATCATACAAGCTTTTGTAAAGAACAATTAGTTATTTGTTAATATTAATTACCACAAATACAGACGATCATGTTGTATCTGTTACTCTAACTAATGTTAACAGATACAACATTGGATAAAATAATATGAGTAAATATTAAAATTAGGATAAATGCTAACTATACTGTTTATTGTTAGTTCACGTTATGTAGTTAACTAATGCTAAAATAATGAAATATTGTTAAATGTTTAACATTTATATGTTGATGAATGCAATTGTTTGATTTTAACGAGCGTAAAAAAAGCATTAAGCAAAATCAGTTACAAGAAACGCTGGTGTGATTTTCTCGCCTGCAGGCTGAATGCGTTAATGATTTCTTCATCTACATTTTACAAGTGTTGCATAAAGACAATTCATTATCAGGAGCTTATAAATTAACATCTGTCAAGCAAGTTTTGTAGTAATATGTTTCATAAACCTGTGAGAAGTAAGAGTAAGTCATATAAGCGTAACAAGCCCCTCCCACCTCCTTCACTGTAAAAAATGATTTGTTGTTTTTTGTTGTTTCAACTTAAAAAAATAAGTTACCTTGTTGCCTTAAAATTTTAAGTTAGTTCAACTTAAAAATATTAGTTCACTTAATGAATTTGTTGCAAACTCGTTGTGTTGACTAATATTTTTAAGTTGAACTAACTTAAAATTTTAAGGCAACAAGGTAACTTTTATTTTTTTAAGTTGAAACAACAAAAAACAACAAATCATTTTTTACAGTGTTCACACACACATAACCCCAATCACCCACAAACCCCGTGACAAACAACTGCTTGCCCTTCTCACACACTCCTCTCCTCCTGCACAAACTTTCCATCACTCTTTCATTCCTCAGGTTTGGGTTACCACCTCACCGGGCTCTGAGCGACCCCCGTCTAACCGGACGCTTCGGTCTGGACCTGGCACGAGTTCCACTCGCAGGGATATTATTTATCCCTTTCCACAGTCATCATCAGTTCTAGTCGTGAAATTAAAGGGACGGTACACCCAAAAATAACAGTTCTGTCAACATTTACTCGCCTTCGAGTTGTTCCAAATCTGTATACATTTCTTTGTTCTGATGAACACAGAGAGTGATATTTGGAAGAATGCTTGTAACCAAACAGATCTTGAACACACTGACTACCATAGTAGGAAAAAATACTTTATATTTTTTGTTCTGCTGAACACAAAAGAAGATATTTTGTAGAATGTAGGAAAGCAAACCGTTCTGGGGCACTTTTGACGGCCATTGTCATTTGTCCTACTATGGTGGCCAACAACTGTTTGGTTACAAGCATTCTTCCAAATATCTTTCTCCGAGTTCAACCAAACAAAGAAATTCACACAGATTTGGAACGACTGGAGAGTGAGCAATTCATGACAGAATTTTCATTTGTGGGTGAACTGTCCCTTTATAAAGCTTTCCTACTGGCTGACTGACTTTTCATAGGCTGTCAATAGATCAAGGCAATCATTATTTTTATCGACATGAATTTAGGATCACTTATTCATTATTCATTACGTTCACAATTTTTGTAATGGATGAAATTAGTATTTTGGCAAAATGTTATTTCAAACGTTTAAGATTATCAAAAATATTAAACTAAACTTTTAAACGGTAAGTTACTGTATGTTTTTCAAAACTAAATGTAATGCGTTAAGGTAGACCTCCAGGTTAATGGGTTCATGAGTTCTTTTTTCAATTTTTCTTTTGTTTATTCAAAGGAAAGTTGCAGTGGTACAAACATTGAATGTCTCGATTAGTTTGTTTTTAGCAGTCAACAGGCCCAAATAACATGTTAGTCAGATCGGACAAAAATCTGTGTAGTGCAGGATGAGTCGTCAATACTTTTCTTCAGTTTTTTTCTGATGAGACATTATAAATATCAAATGTGTTTATGTGCTAAAAGTGAGTTTTTAGCTTATAGCAGTGCACTAGATTAAAATCATCTTCAGAACGATTAGACGTGGACTGAAAACAAGAACATTTCCGCCTGCAGCGCACCGGTCTCTTTTCATTCTGACCATGTGTTTGACTCTTTAATGATGATTTTTCACATGTGTTCACATGTCATTTACTTCAGTCATAGTTACGATACACCATACAAAGATCATAAAAGACTGCAGGTCCTACCTAGATTTTCTATCTATGAAAGAAATTTCTTCAAATTTTATCACGGCTTCTGTTGTGCTTTTCTAGCCGGTTAGGAGGTCAAACAGGCCGTGTTTATGGAATGAAAAATACCCGCATGATCATTTTTCCCTTTTGAGAATGGGTCATACAGGTTTGGATCGACATGAGGGTGTGTAAACACTGTCAACATCTCTCTTTTTCTTTTTACTTTAACATTTTATCTGTGCTTGTCCTGGTTCCTACACATTCATTATTTTATTTCTTTTGGCCTTATTGATCGTTTCAATTCCTTGTAGTTTTGTATTGACGGTAAATGTGACTCTGTAATCTGTTTATCTCATATACGGCACATCTACTGAAGTTGAAGGAGGTGTCAAGCTGAAGGTAACAAAACAACTGATAACACTCGTCTACAATAACACTGTTGACAGGAGCAGAGGCCTCCACCGCACACACACACACACACACTGATTCCAAACATTCACACTTTTGTATCTCATGCATGTCCACCCGACCATCATGTGTTTTCAGACACGTTAATCTGTACACTGTACTCGGGTCACACCAAATGACGTGTGCTGGGATCAGAGTATTTTTCAGGTCAGGGCTCATTGGCACCAGTGAGCACTGGGAACACAGCGGAGGATGATGTGTGTTTTCTCCTTCTCTTTGGATGGGCTGAACATGCTCCAAAGCATCCGTTTAGGCTGGTTTACTCTCTCACTTACACCAAATACCTGTGTGTGTGCGCGCGTGTGCGTGTTTGTGTGCGCGCGGGGGTGTGCGTGTGCATGTATTTGTGTGTGTGCGCGTATGTGTGTGTGCGCGTGTGTGTGCGCGTGCGGGAAGGGTAAACCCTACGGTATGGGGACAAAATGTCCCCACAAAGATGGCAATATTCAAAATCCTTGTCCTTGTGGGGACATTTTTTGGTCCCCATGAGGAAACAAGCTTATAAGTCATATAGAATTAACTTTTGTTAAAATCTAAAAGAGCAGACAGTTGTGTGTGATTGTTAGGGTTAGGGGGTGGGTTAGGGAATATGATATACAGTTTGTACAGTATAAAAACCATTGTGTCTATGGAATGTCTCCATAAAACATGGAAACCCAACATGTGTGTGTGTGTGTGTGTGTGTGTGTGTGTGTGTGTGTGTGTGTGTGTGTGTGTGTGTGTGTGTGTGTGTGTGTGTGTGTGTGTGTGTGTGTGTGTGTGTGTGTGTGTGTGTGTGTGTGTGTGTGTGTGTGTGTGTGTGTGTGTGTGTGTGTGTGTGTGTATTTCTGGGATTTCATGTGGAGGTGGTCAAAGGTTGCGTTCTGCTCCCTGAACCGCATCTCAACTCTTCACCATGGGAACCGGTGTATATGTTGACGAGTCGGAACAAGCAATCCCCACAACAGAAATCAACACAATGGAGGCGTTCTGATTTGCATATTGTATTTCTAAAATAGCATTTTAGTAAAGGAAAGGGCATTACCGTAGGATTACAGCAGAGCATATTAAACAATAGTGTTCCAAACGTTTTCCTTCCCAGAGATTTTCAGATATTATACAGTATAGGCTATATAATATTACCCACAATTCCTTGTGCTACAGGAGGTACGATATTAATGTCCCCGTGGCTCTAAGGTAATAGGTTCGACACATACTGAAAGTGTAAGTCTCTTTGGATGAAAGCATTTGGCAGTTGCATGAATGTCAATGCGAAATGTTCCTGCATAACGTTACAAATAGTAAGCAGGATTACGGTTAGTGAATACTAAATTATAGTCTGTTGAAAATATTATGCCAACGTTTTCCAGATAATACCACTTTTTGAGATATAATTGAGCCAATATTACCCATAACCCCCTGCGCTTGTACACACATGCCATGCGGCCGAAATCGCCTACTTCCATACTACATAGTAGGCGAAAATGAGTACGAGTAGTAGGCCTATGTCCGAAACCTCAGTATGCACAAAACAGTAGGCGAGAAATACCTGGATGGTCTACTGCTTCTGCCGAGATTTGTGATGGACACTTCTCTATCCCATGATGCAACGGGAGCTGAGAAACGGTCAAATTTCAAGTTAGTCAAATAAAAATAGCAGAAAACTTCAAAGCCGGAGTCCGTTTTTAAATGTAGGTGCAGATAAGTTCATTTCTCGTGAATAAATGATGTTTGTACCGACGCCAGCAGAAGCCGTTGAACTCTGTCTGGATGGGAAGGACAGGGTTCATGTCTCACATGTGCATCTGATTATTCCGTAAAAGATGATGCTAACTCCGCAAGTATCTCTCCAGCGTTTGTGTGCTGGGTCACGCTCAAGCAAGCACGCTTCATTCCCGTACTTTTCTGGGAAGATGATGATGCTGTTAGTAATATGAGATGTGCGAGTTATGTTGCTGACTTTGACTGGGAGTTGTGTTGTTATCTTAAGATTTGCTATTCATTATTTTTCATAAACGTAATACTTTTTTAAGAGATTGTGATTGGAAAATCTAACACAATTCCATGGCAAGTCATCACTTTGATTAATTTGAGTTTTTATGAGGTCACTAATTTGTGTGAATTTGTACAAACTTCATCCGTACGTTTTTAGTTCGCTCTCTTTTCTCCCCAATGAAACTGAGTTTAAGGGAGGGGTTTCATTAACTCAAAAATCATGTTTTTATTATGTTTTTTTGTGTTAGTTAGCTGTGTTTTTTTATCATTATTATTACATAAATCAAAAAAGTGCAACAATCAACAATGCACAATAAGAAAAAAGTTTTTTTTTAGTTCTGTTTTTGCAAATAAACTCTTCAAATACATGTGAAATCAGCACTTCGTAAAAAGAAAGTTTTCCCAGGAAATCATGTTGAAAAATCTCCTGTTGACCTTTGATGTTAGGGGCTGTTCACTGAACACTTTTTCAGCTTCTGTCTGCAGTTTTGATCTATGTACATATGCGCTGGACAGATTGTTGTTTTTTCAGCGTGCCGGCCGGGAGCAGTGTTTAAAAATGGCCATTTTGCATGAAAAATAGTTCTTTTGACACACAGCACAGCGCATGTCAGTTCTTAAACTATAAAATCCGGTAAATCTGGGGGCGGGGTGAAATATTTCACCCCGCCCCGCCCCCCGCCCCCTCTCTCTCTCTCTCTCTCTCTCTCCCCCTCTCCCCCCTCTCCCTCTCTCTCCCTCCTCTCCCCCCTCCCTCTCTCTCTCTCTCTCTCTCT
>NC_079893.1:3831115-3853420 GCF_024868665.1 Triplophysa rosa
CTCTCTCTCTCTCTCTCTCTCTCTCTCTCTCTCTCTCTCCATGCTTCTGTAGACATGGTATTTATAGAAGCATGGGATTCTGAAATTCTTTGTTTCAGTTCATCATCATCACATTATTGCATCAAATCATGCGTGTCGTCATAGCATAAAGTGTTAGGAGGCAGTGTATCAAACACATGCACTTTAGTCCAGAAATGACATGAAAGTACATGCATGCGCATTCCCACACTACATACTTCAGGCGTAGTTTGTCATCTGTAGCATCACTGGAATTGCAAAAATAATGTCAGTTTTTAAACAAAGACCACTCCCCCCACCTAACTTACATTTACCTCCAGTATTATGGCTTCTTTATGGGTTCTTTAACCCATTGTTAGGTTGAATATAAACCTTTTTTGGGTTCAGAATAAAATGTCTATATTGAAGTCTATATGGCTTGGTTTTTTTGGACTAGTGGTTGTACTGGTTGGCAGACTGTAGCTGGACAGTGTTATCTTATTAAGGGCTATGGTCCAGCGATACACACACACACATAGAGAGTCTACTAATGGCCAGTTTGGCAGTGTGCGCCTCCGCAATTATCCGTCTGGCTTTTACCCAAGCCTACACACATTTTTTTCTCGGGGTTTGGCTCACATGCGTACATACAGTAGATATGGGCACAGCGTGTAAAATATAAACACAGAGGAGCTTTAATAAAGAGCAGGATGTCTTTATTAAAAGACGCTGGAATACGTGTGGCATTGAGTAAGTTGTCACGTCCTGATCCCGAGTTTTCTCATAATTTGAGATCAGACCCCGGCAAGAGTCTCACAGTCAATGTGAAAACACACACACACACTCACAAAAGCAATCTCCAAATGGATCTTAAATGATGCCCAGCATCCTTTTTTATACCAGCCAACAACCACACACACACAAGTGATAAATAGAGCCCATTAATGGTTACAGGCATTAGTTTTATTTGCGGCTCGCAGGCGGTGTTCTCTCAAATGAGCTGAGCTTCTAAATTATAGGACAAAGGACAGTGGGCTTGAATTAAGATCCATTTACTGTTAAGAGAGAGCGAGAGATGCGGAGCAAGTTAAAGTAAAGAAAGAAGAGTTTGGGGGCGTTTCGAGTCTTAGACAAAGGCGAGCGCGTTGAACAACAGCTTCCTGTAATATCCAAATGAAATTCTCCCTATCGTGTTGTTGCCATTGTCAATGTAATTGCCTGTTATTGTGGTATTGTTGTGTCGTAATGAGCCAATGCATGTAGTAAAAACGTTTTATAGAAGCCGGTTTTATGTCTCGAGTAAGAGGTCACGTGTGGCCTGTGTGTTGTGATCGATAGAAAAATAAAGCATGGTAAAAATGTCTTTTTTTTTTAAGACCACAAACTCTTTAATAAGCTTATAAATCATTGTCTCAATAATGTTTAGTTGAAGCAGTTCGTGTCTGTAACAGTTATAAATATAAATATATCCTTTCTAATCAACTTTAACCATTTTTTTTGTACAATTTAATTTAACAATTTATTGCTCGTGAGACTTAATAGAGAGTTGAGAGATGCTTACACTTATACATTTTGGCTTTTTTTTACCTTGTGATGTATATGAGATATATATGTTTACCAGGGTCATTTTCTCAAAAGAGAAATCTAAGAAGCAGGCGAGAAAGTCTCCAAGTCACCTCGGTCTAGGCGAAACAATACATTTAAAAATACAACATAATGATTTCGAGACCTTAGCAAAAGAGCTTATTTGAACGTTTGTGTGGCTTTTATATTTCAAGACTTTTATTGTTATATATTCTATATTAATTCAATTCAAATTTATTTCTATAGTGCTTTTCACAATTTTTCATTGTTGCAAAGCAGCTTTACAAAAGACGCATTTTAAAGCGGACAGAAAAGAAATATTATGTTGTTATTGCAATTTTCCAAAAATGTACATTAGCAATACTGCCTGTGAAAATATTGTAATGGATAGTAATTGGGCTATGCAATTCATTGCGCTATTATGCAAATTATTACGAGTACAATTTTTCATGGGATGTACATTAGCGATACGAACTGTATTGACTGTACATTATTAGAACTCCAGAATATTCATTCAGAATAATTACAGGAGAAACAGAGTAAATGAAACACTCAATTGTGTTCATGTATGTTCACATCCTCATTTGTGTATGCATGAGCAGATTTCACACGTGCATATGCACATACAAATGATTAGCATAATGTTATGTTGTGTCACAAATGGTACTTGTGTACAGTAGACCCTCCCCCATTAACTGACAAACAAAGAACACACTCACATCGCCATAGCAACTCCAACCGGTGATGTACACGCTAACATGCTCTTCCTTAAAATCCGTGCCGTGATGCCCCTTATCAGAAGTCCACATACAAACACGTCTGCTATGAATTGTCTTGCATGCATCCAGAATTTCACAAAAATTTGGTGTTGTTAGTGGTTGCCGGGGTGTTGCTAGGTTGTCGTTGGGGTGTTCTGAGTGTTTGCTAGAGTGATGCTACACTGTAAAATAAAAATCCGTACAAAAACTGATATTTTCTGGCTGCTGGGGTGCCAGAAACATTCAGTAAAATTACAGTTTTTCCCTGTAATTGACATGTTTTTCTTGTAAATTTGCCGTCTTTTCTGTAATTTGATGGTTTTTGACTGTATTAAAAAAAATACGTAAACCCAGTAAAAATGACTGTTTTTTTACTTTTTACAGTAAAATTCTGTACAATGTCAGGGTTTTTTTACAGTGTAGCTGGTCCTCCCCCAAGTCTCTGGAACAAACTATGGCTCTGGTTCATCCGTAGGTGTAAGTTGTATTGTTTTATCATCTGTCAGGTGAAAATCATTAGTTTAAGTGCTTTGAAAAGTAACAGCATGCCTCTTCTTCAAGCCGCACGATACGAGGTGTTATTCATGTTCACAGTTACGTGCCAAATCCAAAGACTTACAATTAGAGGTTTTTCCGGGATGAGCAATAGTAACATTAACGCTGGTCTTGGCCATAAATAATAAAAACAAATATTGTTTTCGTATGTACTGTATGCAAACTTGCACGTCACTTTTATGTGAAGGGTGGTTTTAGGGTTGTTTTCAACATTGGCTTGTCTTTGGTTTAAGAGTTCTGGTGAATTGTCGTACTTTCTGACCCGTCAAATGTACAAACAACCACACAAAGTGTCTGTTTCATCAACTTTGTCATGGCCCTTGGAGGTGGTACCATGGTCATGCTACGATTTCTAACTTGTTCATGTTGTGCTATTTATTATTTAGGACATGGCACTATGCTCTTAAAAATAAAGCAATTCACAGCGATGCCATAGAAGAACCATTTTTGGTTCCACAAAGAACCATTCAGTCAAAGGCTCTTTAAAGAACCATCTCTTACTTACCTTTTTATAATCTGAAGAACCTTTTTTGTCACGTTAAAGGTTCTTTAACCATTTAGACAAAAAAAGTTCTATGGCATCGTGACGCACCTATATTTTTAAGAGTGTATGTTCATGCAATGGTGTTTTGGACCATGGTAATGATTTGTTTTATTTGGATATGTGCCATACTTATTTGTTCTTCGTAGACGCATACAGAGACGGGCATACTGAGTATATCAGCCTCAAGGTGCAGAGACCTGTATCTTCTAAAGCTCTTGGCCTGACATGAGATGATGGACGTCATGGTTGGAGTCATGATGGTGTGCTCAACAAAAGCTGGTGTTATCACGATTTAATCAGTTAAATTGTCCAAACATGGTCAGAAAAGCCAAGCTGATCTTTATGAAGGCATGGAGAACATTTCATATATTGCTTAAACCATGTGTCCTGTAAAAGCTGCTCTTACACTGTTCTCAATGTTTACAATCTCTGTCATTATCTGTCTCCATCTCAGGAAGACGTCACTTTATCCGTCAAACGGCAATTCTCACCCGGTCATACAAACACTCATCAACTCACTCTCATTGGCTGTTGTTATCAGATAAGAGTTTGTTCAAAGGTGCTAACAGTAGGTGTTAAAGGACATTTCACTCATCGTCAGCAAATTTTGAGAACTTGCACAAGTAGCTCTGTTTTTGCACCTTTAAAGGGACAGTTTTCCGCTGCATGATTTATTCACCCTCATGGTGTACAGCCACGGAAAAACTAAGAGACCATTTCAGACACTGTTTTTCTGATTTAAAAATGTAATATTTATAGGTATGTGTTTAGGTAATAACCTCGATTTTTTTTCTTGTCATGCTGTCAGTCTCTCACATTGCTGTTGGATGCGTTTGTCACTTCTGAGGTTTGACTTTGTTGAAATTCAACATACACTGGACTGGAATGACCATAATACATCTAGAAATGATGATTTGAAATTAAAAAAATTTCCGCAGCTGTATATGACTCTTTCTTCAGTGGAAAACAAAGGAGATATTTTGAGAAATGTCTCAGTGGTTTTGTGTACAATGGAAGTCAGTGGGGATCAGTGTTGTTTGGTTACCAGCATTCTTCAAAATATCTTCTTTTGTGTTCTGCTGAAGAAAGGAAGTCATACAGGTTTGGCATGACATTAGGGAGAGAAAATGATGTAAGCATTTTCAATTTCGGGCAAACTATTTCTTTAAGGGTGCTATAAAAATACCTTGGTTTATTTATTTTGGCAGTTGTTGTTGTCAGTACACAATTTTAGACCCAAGCCATATTTTGGGATCAGAATATCAGAGATTTTGTGCTCTTTACGTTTTGACCCCACAAGCATCCACCTGGAAAAGCATCCACCCTAGAAACCCGCCACAGCCACCCTAGCATTGTGATCCAATTTTACGCTCTTGTTTTCGGTTGGTCTTTCTGGCGCTGATATAATTTAAAGCCGCGTGAGGTTAAATGTCTAATCACGATGTTGTTATTGTTAATTAGACGGCAGACGCTTTTATTTAAAAATTTCCCTACTGTGTAAAGAAAAAACAAGGTGTGATATAAACTCCACTCGCTGGTGTGTGTTGTGCGCTTTAAGGGTGGGTCTCCAGCAGGATAGGCAGATTAAAGGATACGTGCATAAATTACAGCGTGATGGGAAAGCAGTGGGTGGGCTGAGATTCTCTGAAGTGATCCGTGCATATTTTTAGAGTAAAGACAGTCTTCTGTGTTCCTCCAATGGTGGAAGACAAGTCACCGTTCGTAAACTATCTAAGTTCTCGTGCAAAATAAACTAGGCTGTTATTTATGACCCTGTGTTTATTTTGGGCTCGTTAGTTCTTGCGTGTGTAACAGACGTCATAACCTTATCTCTGTGTGTACTAAAAGGGCCTCTAAAGTAAATGTATAAGAGTGGGAGTGCTCCCGAATAAGGGTTTGTGTAATGTCACACATTGCTTGACTTATTACTCACCGTAAAATCTTGTGCACATTGCAGCGTATCACTTCAGGAGCAGACTGTGTGACGGACTTGTGCGTTGACCAATCACAGCTCGCTTTTCGCCTCGGGACATTTTCGGGTATACGTAAATCTGAAAACAAAATGAAATACGCATGTGCTGTAAGATATCATTTGTTTTTGTCTCTTGATTATCTGTCTCGGCAGACTAAACACAACGTGAAGGTTACGGGTTTGATCGCAGGAACTTGTTGAAAAGAAGTATAGCTTGAATGCACAGCTTCAAG
Organism: Triplophysa rosa; assembly: GCF_024868665.1. NCBI lineage: Eukaryota > Metazoa > Chordata > Actinopteri > Cypriniformes > Nemacheilidae > Triplophysa > Triplophysa rosa. The sequence goes on from NC_079893.1 coordinate 3,836,759, forward strand.
TCACTTTGGATAAAAGTGTAAATGAAAATATGATCTAGTTTGGTACAAGCCCGTAAGATTGCAAGAGGTTTATCCAGAACGCCAATTACAGTCTTTCCATTTGTATTCTTAAACTGACAGCTTCTAAACCAACCAGACCGCATCTGCGCCACATCACTTTTCAATTACCCCCGTGAAAGTGAGCCGATCCTGTAGCTGTCACCCCAGTGCTGTCTCGAGCTGGTGGCATTCAAACAAACGCTAAACCTATACAATGTTTTCGATGTTTTCTTTCCTTACGATTCTTTATTGATTAACATTTTGAGCGTGCGGTTGTTCTGTGGCGCGCGCCCGAGGAAATCTATGAAGCTAAATGTCATGCATGTTTTGTCATTGTTTTTTACGTAGTGCTCACACGTGCTAGTGAGTTTGTAGACCTCACTCTTTCTAAAAGCTATAGATTTGATATGATTAAATGCATAAAATTGAATACTTTGAGGTTGAGTTCAGTGCATATGAGGCTTTCTTCTTTTCAAAGGTCTGTATGGTCATAACTAATTCATTTTTAGGTGTATTGTGCCAGATAGAAATGAGAAATTATACTTTTGCTTAAGTACCCTGCTTCTCGGAAATGTCTTTTTTTTTTAAATGACCTCATGTGTCTGCATTAGTGTTTCAAAAGAGATTTCGAAAATGGCAAATGTACATTTATCCAAAATCAAATGATCTGAATTTATAGTTCTGTACTTTTATTGTATTTAATTCCTTCTATCGAAATTTAGTGGAACAATCTGAGGAAATTTTGATCCTTAAAGTTCCAGTTTATGAAATTGGGCGGCATCTAGTGGTGAGGTTGCGAATTGCAAAAAACAGCTCACTCCCCCCTCCATTTCGAAGCACTACGGTGGCTGACACAGGACTAAGATGTCTTCACATTTTCGCTTCTTTGCCGATGGAGATAACGTATTTATGAAACGCGTTCTGTAGAGCAGTTTGTCCGTTTAGGGCTACTGTACAAACAACATGGCAAATTCCATGTAAGGGGACCTGCGGATAAAAATAGCTCGTTCTAAGATATTAACCACATAACGCTTCATTATGTATGATCTTTATACACGTCTGAACACATGGTTATATCATATTATTTTTTTGTCAATAAATCCTCCAAAAAAATTACACGTTGGTCCTTTAAGGCTGCGATTTACAACTTTTGCCTCTCTGTCACCTCCTTGGTTTAAACATAAAATTGCAGGTCACTCTACGTATCTATGTGAGCTGTCAAATGACGTCAAACTGAAATTTTCCACTAAACTGTACGCGACACCTTAAATAAATATATCATCATTATAACCTTACTATTGTGAATTAGGCTAAGGTAAGAAGTCCGTTTTCAACACTGATTCTGTTATGTACTGTGCTTGGTCAATAACTGATTTTTGTGGGGGTTTTAACCCCAAAACTTACAGATTGCAGCTATGAATAACTAAGATCTCCATTCCGTCTCCTGAACTACTGTATGATAGTATCCCAGGGCCCATATTTAACACATTTCATGCATGGATAAAGGATGGAGAAGCATGGATGAGAATAATAATGCCACTTTAGTATGCCACACATCTCTTGGTGTTTGGAAGCTGCGCGACTCACGGTTAATGTTGACTAGTTAAGGAGCGGCTGTGACTCATGTGCTTGCCTAAATTCAAAGTTCCCTTTCGAGTGCTTGGCAATGACCGAAGAAATGATGTGTTTATACTGTTATGAAACACAAGAAAAGGAAGCACACGAGGAAATAATGCCAGGGAAGTGAGTGATCGGAGACATATTTGTTGGCTCTGTCCTAAAATCTGGTGACCTGTCTTACTGTTTGCTGCCTAGATAGATTTATTTTTTGCTGGGCATGGCTCAATGCATTGTGGGATTGTTTCACTGTATTCGATGCTGTCTTATCATTTGCTTTAGAATACGGTATCTCAATAATGTTAATGCAAACCTATGACCTATTTTTTTTTTAAGACTTGTCGGACAAGCATTTTAAGCGTTTTTCAATTAAAATTAGTTTGGTTTAAATAAAGGACGTCTCAAACCCATGCATTCTGCTTTTTGCTGTGGTCTAATGTATGAACGGTCCCTTGGTGTAATACGGTATTGTGTAGTGTATACACAGACCCAAAAGCTCATTTAGGCAGTGATTTCTCATGGGTTAAACAAAGACAGTTGTCAACGCACTTATGGTTTGGCTGGACTTTGAGTGAACAGGATGTGACCTCACAGTCTTTGAAGACCTGCCATGTGCTCCTGTGTAGAGAAGGGTGTTGAGTGAGAGAGAACTGATGGCCAGTCACACACATGGGTCTGTGTTCTTCAGACACACACATACAGAAGAAAGACGGACAAGTCAATCGGCTTCAAGGCATGCCAGAAACTTCTAATGCTGTTGAGTGGGTTTGAAGGAACCCCTAACCCCAGTCTTGGGGGTAGATGCTTCACCAAAACGTTTTCATATACTTTACTTTTAATGTGTCAGTAGATGTTGTTAAGAATCTTGGAGATGTTGCTACAGTTATTATAGATTTAGGCTGGGTTAGTTTTTGTCGTCTTCATGTAATCCCAGACTGATTGATGATAATCAGATCAAGTCTTTGTGTGGGTCTTGTTGTATGAGTCCTAGTTTTTCTCCTACGTTGCAGTTAATGACGAAGAATATTTAGAAAACTTTATTGATATTTCCCACTAACACAATAAATAAACTGAAATGTGTTCAAAATAAATATTTTTGGTGAAGCGTCTAACGTGACTAGGACTTTTGCACAGTACTTTATATTATTTTTTGTAACTAAAATATTATTTTATATGATAATTGAATATTATTTTTTTTTTTTGATGGTCCACTTAGTGATTGTTAAAGGGATATTTCACCCAAAAATAACAATTATATCATCATTTACAGTATTCATGTCATTCATAAAAAAATGTCTCAAAATATCTTAATATCATTTCTCAGAAATAACTTTTGAAATGTGGTCAATGGGGATCGATGTTGTTTGGTTACCAACCAACATTCTATAAAACATTTGCTTTTGTGTCTTGCAGAAGAAAGAAAGTCTAACCGGTGAGTAAATGATGAAAGAATTTTCCTTTTGCGGTGAACGATCCGTTTTTTAATCTCCCATCTTCTCCGTGGCCCTTTAATGAAATCAGTTGTTTTGTCACTGTATGTTTCTCTGAGTCAAGTAAATCACTAGCTGTATAGCTAACTGTTTATTTCGGCTACATTTAGGCTGAAAACACAACCTGATGCTCTTAAAGTGTGCAGGACATCAAACAAAATATTCCAACAATTTAGCAGGTTAAACCTCAAGTACAGAAATGAATTGCTACCAGCCTGCTATATAAAAATGTGTCCTTCTACTTACTGTAAATTCCTGGATGAAGGCCTCCCCGATGACTCTGTGAAGTATTTTCGGCATGGCACTGCTTTGCTGTGTCATTAAAAAACCTCGGTGTCTCTAGTTAGAACGTTAGATTGTAGAGGAGCTTGGGTTGGGTGGGTTGGGTTCTGTTTTGTGGCCGGTCCAGAAACGCATGACATTTCAGTCCTGACTCAGGACTGTTCTCTGAACCTGTGCCAGCGGGTTGAGAATTTTTTCTCTCATATCACTCTCTCTTGGTTTTTAGCGAAGTGGTCAGCATGAAGCCTTTTCTATATTTACACTTTAATTGTTGAAAATGCAACTATTAGGTCTCGTACATTGACATTAGGTAATGCATTAGCTAACCAATGATAAACATCTTTTTAAAGCATTTAATATGTTAGTTAATACCAATGCATTTTTTGTCTGTTCATTCGTGTTAAGTTAATTGTGCATTATCTATAGTTAACAGATACAACATGATTCAAAAATGTATTAGTAAACATTGAATTCACATTACCTAAGATGTGCAGTGCTTCTGCACCGGATGACCCCTGCTGTCTGTGTCCTACGGTGAGGTCCGTCCCCCTGCAGGAGAACTCATGTAATGACTCTCTCGGGTATGGCAGGACATGAAATAAACATTGCCACACATTGCCTCATAATAATTGTGTGCACTGCCCACATTGCCTCGTGATAATGACCCTTTGCATGTGAACAATAATACGAACATTGCGTTTTTATTGCATCTAAGTCACCTGCTTGAAATGTGAACCTTTGTACAATTTATCACAGCATATGTACATGACATGTGAAGTTAATTGCATTTCAGCCTTTTGCTAGAAAGGAAGGCCGGTCAAAATCTAAAAATAAAATGTACTGTAGCTTTGAGTGTGTGTGTGTGTGTGTTACTGGCAACCCACACGGGCACACAAGTGCACGAGGTAGAAAGAGAGCGTTGCCTATCTGATTCACCAATGATTCACTCTTTTCAAATGGTTCTTTTAATGATTCAGTCCAACTGAATATAAGTGAGTGAGGTGATATGTGAACCCTAATTTGAAAACAATTACTTTGCTACAATAATTATTTAAAAAAATAATGCTTAAAGTATTGTTGATTTTGTAAGGGTTTTGCTCTTGGCCAAACCATTACCATAATAAAAAATGTTATATGTTATATTTTACAAATCTCCCCATTGACCCTCGTGGCGTTTGATGTGTAAACATGGCATTTAAAGTCATTTCTTTTTATGTAATATCCTCATAGAACAATGAAACAAACAAGTATAGTTGAATGCACTGAACCGTGAGTCGATTTAGATAAAGCGTCCGCCAAATGCATACATGTAAATGTAATTCAAACCAATGCGCAAAATATAACTTAGTTGCTGGCAAAAGGGGAAGCATATTTAATCTTCCTATTCTTTGGCAATGTAAAGAATTTTTACCATGCCAATAAAGCTATTTGAATCTTGAATCTTGAGTGAGGGGGAGAGAGCTGTCCCCTGTTCAGTGTGTGAGGGTTGGTGGGCGGGCCAGGAAAGCTCAGTGTAATGCGATAGCTGCGCCGCTCCGAAATGCTATTACACACATACTCTCTCTCTCCCTCACATACTCTCTCCCTCACACACGGGCTCTCGGGCTCATCCACATGCGCTCTGCAAGAGAACACAGCCGAGCCGTGCAGTGCGCTTCTGTGCGTAACGCCGATTTCACTCCTGTCTGGTAGGCTACTTTGGACAAAACTATTCTTGTGTCTCCAGAGTAGAGCTGAATGAGTTATAAGAGCTGTAAGAAAGCAGAGCACTTATACTCGGATGGACAACGTGTTTTGAACGGCAGATTAGAGGAGAGATCCCTGCGGAGACCTTTATCACCAAACCATCGTAGACCAATGGAGCGCAATAACGCACGTAAACGCGTGACGGCTATATAAGGGAATACACTTCAAAAACACTTTTTTATTCATAGCACAAACTCAAAGGTTCCGAGAAAAACAGGTTGTTTTACAACGACGACTTGATGCATATTTGAAAAAGATTTTGTTACGCAGTTTGCGCTTGCAGTGCGCAATGGGCTCAGTTTCTGAATATGGACTGAATCTGGAAATCTGAGCGTTGTAAGGAGGAAAAAGCTTGTTTTGTTTCTTTCACAAACGCAGATTTATCTGCGTTTGTACCTTGAAGGAGATCACTAACTGTTACTTGAACACGGGTCACTCCAAGACGGCGCGTTTCGGTAAGATGGATTTCTCGCGATCTCTACTAGGAATTGCAATTATCTTTTGCTTCGTTTTGAAAGTCAGCGCAGAGGAAGGTAAGCCTGTTCTGTTCCTCTTATAAAGTTAGCGTGTTTGTTTAAATTCCCATCCAGTGAGGCTATCCGCAAATGGCAAACAGATTTCACTCCTGGTGAAGCACGACGAGCGTTTCTGATGTCCAGCCGAACCAAGCTGAGAAAACATGTTCTGACTTTATTTAGTGAAGAATCAGGTTTATATTAAAATGAGTCACTAGATGTTAAACCCTTTATCTGCAAAGTATTTGCAGATGCGAGTGCATTATAAAAAAAAAACATCTAGCGATAGAGCTGTTTTTAGATCAGGTTTCTTATCATGTCAAGGAAAGTTTGCCAATATGTGGTTGCAGACTGGGGTTATAGTAAAAAACACTTACAAATAAAACATTTGAACCAAAGTGGGTTGATGCCAAGATCTTTTAAGATGACACAAATAACTATTTTGCTGTGAAAGCTGTGCTTTTCAGAAGAAGGGAATGTGCTGTTAAAGAACCAAGAACCTTTATTTTTACAAGTGTATTTGGAACCAAGGCCATGTGAAATCCACCTGGCCATAAAAAATAAGCTCACGTTGCCCGTGTGTTGAATGTACCTGTGGAATGCAAACATTATTAAACGTTTATTGTATGCGCTATGAACATGAAGTAGGGAAAGAAGGGGTAGCTGAAAACAAATTACCTAGTTTTATTATAGAAAAGAGTAACTTTTTTGTATTTTTGTATTTTTATTTACTACACATGTATGGCTGAACTATAGTGTGCCAATTTGCAAATTTGTGGTGACTGCGGTTTTACTACAAATACCATTAAACTATACTGTTGTAAAACCATGGTTAATTTTTGTAAGGGGTGGTACAAATGATTCTTGATTGTATTGTACTCCAAAATACATGGCCAAAACATGGTATTGTCGCAGTTACGTTCATTTCGTGAACTGATCATATCGATCTTGTTTACAATAGGCCTAATAATAATAACACGGCTCCTTTAAAACTTTACACGCGTTCTGTGAGGAACGACTGTCGCCATGTTTATCTCTAATAGCTGTAATTAGTCAGTGAATAGTAAATATAATCGATTACCTCGATGTAAATCCTGTTTGATCGTTATTGATTGATGGAGGTTTTCCACGGGAAAGGAGATCCACGGCGTGAGTGGAGTTCAACGCGCGCCCCCGGTTCCTAACGCTGACACGCGCGCTCAGAACGTCGTTTTTGGCCGTTGCAATACGCGATGTAGACCTACGTTTTTCTGGCGTTATCATTTTTATTTGCCAGCAGATAAAGGCAAGTGGTTACAACAACAACAACTCCATTCAAGTGTTAGATGGAGAGTCGGATTGTTGGAAAATATAATTATATTTTATTTTGAATAGAGATGCCAGTTGAAGCTGCTGGCAGTCACCATTATGCTATCATATATAATATATATCAATAATATATATATATATATATATACATAGGGAATTATTATGAATATAAAAAACACTAACCATGGTTTTGTTATAATGTTTTTAGCGAGTTGATATAGTTTTACTACAAGATGTGGTCACTGGTTCTTATAGTTTTTTTCCACAGTTGTACCATAGTTAAACTATGATTATTGTGGTATAACCATTTGACATAAAATAAAACATGACATGCGACTTTAATTAAATAAAAAACTTAAAACATCCTTATGTAAATTAATTGATTAATTTGCAACCAAATTATAGCCTAGGGTGGTATATACTTTATTCCTAAATATAGGCTACTAGTTGTATTGAAGCACCTGCAGTTTTAGCCCAACAGGTTGAAACCAAAAGTGACCTTGCTTAAATTAGTGGTGAAAGATCTTTATATGTTGCAAAATAAGGTGCAGCTGGATATGAGTGTACCTTATGTAACCTTTAACCATCACCTGTATAATTGAAAACCTGACCAGACAATAAAAGTTTGAATAGGTGACAAAAGACATAAAGAAGTCGTATAAATGGAAAATGTCGCTCTTGTTAAATAAACAGTTTAAAGTAAAGTAGTAGCACATTACAGCATTATTATATGGTTTTGCAACGTTGAAAAAAGGTCATGTTTTAATATTCTACATATGGTATATTGCTTGGCATATGGATGAAATTGATGCTTGACGTCTCGCTGTGCTCTGTGCTGTTTTTCCATTATTGCTTCTGTCATATTCAAACCCCCATCCAAAATCTCTTGGCATAGATTGACTAGAACTATGATTCTGCAAAAAGGTTTACTTTAACGTACAGATGGCAGCTCTTCAGAACGTTTTCCACGTAACATAGATGATGTTGTGCAGTGTTGTTTATTTTCATGTGTCTTTTTTTATCATTCTTTTCTATTTAATTTGGGGGGTAATGTATGTAAGCAGTTGTTATTTGCAAGCTCATAGCCTGTGGAGACATGGCATTGTTTCAAGGCGAAGGGTTTTCAAAAACACATTTGGACCTCAGCCTAAAATCGTGCACATGCGGTGGTCTCACAGGTACTTCAGGAACGCCCTCATCTCAGAGCACCGTCAATTGCAACACAATGCATTGAATTATAGACAACAAAGACAGTGCGTTTCTCGTGCAAGATCCGTGCCTGCAGGGCTTGTTGTCATTTTATGCATTTGCCATCTCCAAATTTTGACACGTTGACCCACATTCAGTGATATCAGGCCGTCCACGTGTTAACAATCTCATGAGTCTCAGTAGTGGCTCTTTTTGTCTTTCTCAAAACAAAAGGACATCATTTTTTTCCAGCCTTCTTTCTGTCTTCTTTCTTAAGGTGATTAATAGACGTTTAACATTATTATTCACAACATGATTTGTAACAATTCGATCAGTAGATCTAAACGAAGTTAAAATCAAAATCTTCAGATTCTTATGTTGGAATTATATTGTAAACCCGAATGGCTTTGTTAAAGATGGAAAGCTATTCTGTTTAACCTAGTTTCAACATATGAAACTTGAAAATATACTGATATATTAAAAAATGTAAATACTGCTCTGGTGTGTTAAGTGGTTGCCAGGGAATTGTTATGTGGTTGCTAAGGGGTTCTTAACGGTTCTTAGGGTGATGCTAGGACGTTCTGGGTAGTCATCAGAGTACATCGCAACATCTTTATGATATTCTGGTCCATTTAGTTTTGCTTTGAAAAGTCATAGTGGATTGGTGTGTCCATACAGTGGAAGTTGAGGGTATGAGGGTAAATAAATGATGAAAGAATTTTTGGTGAACTATCCCTTTAAGTCAGGCTCCAACCAGCCGCACAATGTAATGTGTCATTCATTTTGCAAATAGTGTTGAAGAAGTTACTTACCTTATCAAGCATCTTTGAAAATGTTTGCTCTGCAGCTTTCTCAAGGAGTTTTTCCCCCACTATTAACATTCATACTTGTGATTAAAAGATAAAAAAGCTCTCAAACTGAAACATGAATATGTCACATGAACAAGCAAAGCGCTTCTTTTCCCGCTGCGTTCCTGGAAGCAGATGGAAAGACACACGTCTCTTTTCATCTACATACCAGATTGGTTGTATATGCAGTTTCGTCGTATTTTTCTGCGGTTCATCAATACCACATGTGTTAATCTATGCATGAGCTAACAGTGTCTGCTGTGAAAAGAAGGTCAGAAATTTGCATTTGGGGTCAGAATAACACGACTGTCTTGGTCCCTGCGGACATCGTGGGTGCTGAGATTTCCCTGGATCGCTTGAATTGAGGAGAAATTAAAAATATGGCTAGCATGCATAATTTAAATATCCCCTCCTATTAGTTTCTTTTCAGCTTTTAGCGCGGCGTGTGCGTGCGTGGCGCTGAGAGAGACGAGATGACAGGGTGACACATTGATGTTTGTAAAGTGGGGCATCACAAAAGTTTTGTTGAATGAGAACTACAGTTTATTAAATGTAAATTGTTGCTGATCTTTGTGACGAGGGAGGCGTGACGAGAGCCTTGGGAGGAGCAAGCGAGGCCGGTGATGCGATTGATAATGAGCGTCAGCTGGGCGCCACCGGCCTCGTATCTCCCACGGAGGACATCGGAAGCATAAAAGGCCGAGCGGCAGGAGCATACAGCGAGAGAGGGCCGGGCCCGGAATTTTTGTTAAGTTTTGTTTATATTCGTGTTGTTCGCTTGTTACTTTTGTGTTTATGTTTGTGTGACCGGTGTTGTGCCTAGAAATGCACCCCTGCCAGATTATGCACCCTCCCTCCCCACAATGGTTAGGATTAGGTGTGGGGAGGAGTTAGAATTAGCCAATCGGACAGCGTGTTATAGAAGGAGGTGCATAATCTGGCAGGGGTGCATTTCTCGGCACAACACCGGCAGTCGACCGTGAGGTGGCTGCCGGCCTTTTTACTGCTGGATTATTGTTTATTTATTTTGATTAAAGTCTTTTGATTGTTCGCCGGTTCCCTCCTCCTTCCTTCCCGTTTGTTGAGTTAATTACAATCTTATATAGGTGCAATCTGATTGGTTGTGCCATTTAATATGTGCTCACATTATATTGTAGAAATGTGAATCATCTTTGATTGTTCTGTTGCTTGGCAACCTTAAACAGCATAGACCGTGTTGTGTTGGCTGATGAATTGTTTACATCATTATTTTTTAATAAATGTCATTATTTATTGAACATTGATGTATTTTATTGATGTTCATACAGCAGTTAGTTGCAGTCCTGTAATTTGATTGAACAAGGTCTGTTTCCAAGAAGGCCAGGAGATTGATGCTGGAACATTTTACTGCTTCCGTGTTCGCTGGCTAGAATTACAATTTTATAGTTTGTACCGTTGTAACTTAATTATTATTTTGAGCTGGTATTCTTCGAATAACTGACACGAAGCCTCACCAACAGAAATGTTGTACATTGAATACTCTACAATCATTATTATTTAGCCTTATTATTCATGATGTTGTTCCATTCGACAGTTTAAACTGACCTTAGGTCTGGAAAGAGTCCAGATGAGTGGAAAAAAAAAATTTTCACCTAAAAACAGCAACAACATACAGGTTTGGAACAACATGAGTGTGAGTAATAATGACAAATGTTTTATTTTCTTCAAACCGTTTCTTCACTAGAACAGGTAAAGGTTCACGACCAGAGAGAGAGAGAGAGAGAGAGAATGAGTGTGATTAAAAGGAATGGAAAGAACGATTGCAAGAGAGAGAGAGAGAGAAAGATCAAATGGGAGAAACAGAAAGAGTGAGAGTGATTGAAAGAGGGAAGACGTGAGAAGGATTGAAAGAGTGATGGAAAGAGAAAGTGAGAGCGATTGAGAGATACAATGAGCATCATTTAAGAGCAGTTGAGAGAGAGAGAAAGAGTGAGAGGGTTTGAGAGACAGGAAAAGTGTGAAAGGACTGAAAGTGCAAGAGATAGAACGAGTGTGATTTAAAAGCAGCTGTTGAGAGAAAGAGTGAGAGCTTTTAAAATGGAACGAGAAAAGTGAGTGATTGAGAGAGTGAATGAGAGTGATTAAAGCAGTCGAGACAAAAAAAATTAGATGGCATTAGAGAGAGAGTTTTGGCTTGGTAAGGATGAATGGATCAGTGCTGATTTCCTCACCGCGGGTGACGGCACTTTTTAATTAAGGAGAAGGATAGAGCAAGAAACAGAGAAAGAGAAGGATGGAGATATTTCATGGACGCAACTTACCGGCACAGTGACAGTTCAGCGCAGCGATGATGCAGTTAATAGAAATGAATACCAGTCGAGAGGAACACGAAGTGCTGTGCACACATGCTAATTTATATCCAGGGAGCTCTGCATTTCAATTCCCTTCTTATCTTTTAGTTTTATAAAGGCATCCAACACAACCTTGTTTACATCGTTAAAGGGTTAGTGCATGCAAAACATTTGAGTTTTTTTTAGCATTTACTCACCCTTATATCATATCTCAATGTCATCTTTTTCATTTTATATACAATCTGACAAACATCTTGTTCCATAGAAGAAAGAAAACGATACGGGTTGAGCGACATGAGGGTGAGAGTAATGAGAATGATTAGGTGAACGTGGCCCTTTAAGAAACACACAATCTTATTTTTCATACTGTGTTCATGCCTATAAAAACACCCCTGTTCTGAATTCTCCTCACAGGCTGTCTGTAGCTTTTCTCTCCTCCTGTCTCTGTACATGAAAGGACAGATGTGTCTAAAAAAAGTGCCGAGCACGCAGAACCCCCCCCCCTTGGACTTATCCACAAGACCCCCTTCGCTCTTGAAACCCCCCTGCCCTTAAAGCACACAATAGAGAGATATACACAGTCAGAGAACTCATGCAGACTGAATGATTGCTATCTATCCGTCCTTTTGTGTTCTTGTAATATGTTGGGCAATAATGGCAGAATGAATGGAGGAATTCCTTTTTGTCGCTATAATAACCAAATATTATAATCCCACAGTGCAATTCATTTACGTCAATACAAATGATGATCAATTCATCAAAATGCGTGGAATTTTTTTATCTATATCGCCCAGTCGTAGTGGGTTATTGGCAAGCGTGAATTGGCTTAGCGGTGTTTTGGCTGGAAAAACCACGGCATTCTAAGTGTACCTTACATGCTGTAACATTTGTGAAAATGTCAACCGTTTAAACGATTCCTTATTTTGCTTTTCTTATGACTGGAACATCAGCACGTATGGGAGCTGTAGCTTGAGGCGATACTCAACTTCCTGTCTGGAGCGATTTCACCACGCCAGTGCGTAGCGCTGAAGATCTTTGACGTGGCTCTTGGATGCCCTGGAGCTCATTTTGTAAGGCAATTTTAAAAGTTCCCTGAAAATGCCGTTATAGATGTTGAGAGTTCTGGGGGTTGAACATCTGTGTTCTCATGAGTCTTATAGTCTTTTGGCGATAAAGCATTACTTTGTGAAGCGTGCCTCACTTTGATTCGATTCTTCCTGGCTGCATTAGTATACTTGCACTGCTTTAATATCCGAGATGTTCTCCTTTGTTCCTCTTAGATGAGGACCGTATGTTTTGGGCGTATTGCGGTGTGAGTAAAACGTCAAGCATACCAAAAAGTATTTTATAATGACAGTCAGTCTATTGTATTATGAATGACTTCTATCATGTTTTAAACATTTAGATGATGTACCTACTTTTATGTAATTGTGTTATCAAAATAGTCTTCAGTACAGCCAAAAGTACCATTTTTTCCCTCATATTTAGAGTAGTAATGGTTACTCATACCGTGATATGAGATCTTGGTCATACCACCCACCCTTATGATAGATTTGGTGAATTTTGAAAGCACGTGAAACACATCAAGGAACAACTTTTTGCCGTTTTTGCCCACATTGACAAAGATGCTAGAACCGTTCAGACGCTAGGAGTGTATCAGATGTAGGACAGCTATGAAGTTTGATCAGAGAGGACGTGATTTTCTAAAGTTAGCTCGACAGCAATGTTTACCTATATATCTACAGAAGCCCACATCAGAACTGAACGTAATTCCCAGATTCCTTTTAATAACATGTGTGTGGAGATGTGCTTAACATAAACATGTAAGCATGATCCATCATTGCACTATATAAACCTGTAGAATTTGTAATCATCAGGCATGATATTGATGCTAATATATTAATGTGTAACCATGTTTTTATGAGGGATAATTGTTGGAACCGGTGTTTGGGTCATTGCTTTAATGCAAAACCTTTCGAACTCTTTGAACTCTGTATTGTATTTCGCCTGTACGTTATTTTCAGATTTGTGCCCTGGTCAAGCTCGGGTGCCTACATTTTATTAAATATAAACTCCATTGTTTGCACAACGACAAGGAAATGGATGTCAATAAACAGATGAAGGTTAACCGTGAGAAGTTTACAGTTAGTTTACATGATCATACCGTATTTTTGACCCATCTTGATATTTTGGTTCATTTTTTTACCTAATATTGACTCTTTATTTTCTCAAATGGTCATTATATGCTAATCCAGTAATTAGTAGTTGGGTTATTTTTAACCCAACAGTAGGAAGCATGTTCATATAGATTTCTGTAATCTTATCAAACAGGTCGAATTTAAATGGACACAAATCAACTAATAAGATTTTAAACAATCGTTTGCCAGTAGTTATTGATGTTTATGCTGTTTTCCCCCAATAAAATGATGTCACTTCCCCAACAATAATGTCATTATGGATATGTCATTGAAGGGACTTGACTAACAAGATGGAAAATGATATTCAGGATGCAAGAAAAACCTCTAAATAAAAGATGAATTCGAACAATAAACCTGAAATGTTTTTTTAATATATTATACATTTTTGAACTTGAAAATGTACCTCATAATGCTGTAAGAATAACCGACTATTTTCTAATCTACACCAGCTGTTATCCAAGTGAATGAAGTGGTTAACCCCCCCACACACACTCCACACAGTTGTCATGGTAAAACAGCAGAGAGTATTTCTGTCTGCTAATCTTAGCTCTGTTTAGAATTATAATGACCAGAATGTTATTCGCTACGTGTGAGGGCGCCCTAAAAAACATTGTTTTGCATGTTAGCGTGTGGAAGGCGTGTTTGTTAGATAACACATTGGAGTGATGGAGAGAATGCTTTGGGTGGGAGAAGAAATGCTTTGTTAGGCCCAATTCACATTTTGCGTCTTTTCCGAGCGCATATTCGTTATTTTAAATGTAGACGCGCTGCAGGCTCAAATAAGGGGCGATGCGGTCGCGACATGCAATCGGTGCGGCCGCATATTTTTCTAGGCGCGTTGGCGCCGCATCGAGATGGAAATAGTCCAACTTTTCGGAGTGCCGAAATGTGACCGCGGGTCATTTGAAGAGAGAAAGCAGCACGGCTAGCGTTTTCTGCGCGGTTTTAGACGCGAAATGTGAATCGGGCCTTATGCTGGATCCCGTTCGCAGCTTTGGAGAACACCCTTAAACGTTCAGAGAGGAGATGAGCATCACTTCCTGTGTCAGGTTGTGGTAAACTGGCCTATTACAGAGACAGTGATGTAGCATCTAAAATCAAGGCTTTAAAGGAATAATTCACAGAAAATTTAAATTGTATATGTATATGAGTGAATCATGCACAAAAAACTCGCATTAAGTAAATGAGGTAAATTTTGATTTTGTTGAATGCGTATTGTTTTTTTCCTTGTGGGCCTTGACAACATGATTAGTATCCCTCTTATTTCTTCGCCGTTCGCTCTGGGATTTGGTAGAACCTGATTTATGTGTTTAATTTACCTTCAGTTCACGATGTTCTGCTCGACCAAATTAGCGTCAAGAGTGTTGCTAATAACCGAGTTATCTAAGTCACACCGTCACCCACATTTCTGTCTGTCTCTTTTCCCGTTGGGCTCAGGTGAGACGTGCGGAGGCCACCTGGACGCCAGCGACGCAGGTTACATCACGTCACCCGGTTACCCGCTGGAATACCCGCCCCATCAGAGCTGCCAGTGGGTGATCGCCGCTCCCGAACCCTCGCAGCGCATCGTGCTGAACTTCAACCCTCACTTCGAGCTGGAGAGACTGGATTGCAGGTGAGACGCTGGTATAAAAGTAGAAAAAGATTAGAAAAAATTAGCTGGAAAAAATGACGATAAGTACGTGCACGCCATTAATTTACCTCCGACGGAGCGTGCGTGACCCGCCCCGTGACTGGAATTGTTGATGAGGTGGAAGAGGAAGATAAGCGAAGAGGGTGTGATGGAGGTAGACGTCAAACTGTCGGAACGAAAGAGAGATGTGAGGACATGTGAGAGACATATGCAGGGGGAACCGAGGATTAGAGGAGAAAACGATCCTGAGAGAAGGAGGAGGCCACGTTCTAGGTGAAGAAAGGAATGAGGTGTGGGTGAAGTTAAGAGAGATATAATGGGGGTCTAAAGGGCTTACGGAGAGACGTGGTGCAGCTGTCGCGGGGAAACGGGGTCGTCCCGAAGGCTTTTTCTCGAACGCTTTCCCTCAGCTGTAAAATTAATTACGTTCATCCGTAGGCTTGCTTCTCTGAGCCTGACTTACATTATAATGACCAGTAAATCGGCTTTAGTCGTGTCAGTCTATTTCTCATACTGTGTGTCTGTAAGGTTTGGGTTGTATTAAGTTCTATAGCATAGTATGTTGAAATGCTGGTCTGTACCGCCCTCACAAACACCAACATGTCAAATGTTTCAGAGTGTGACAGTTGTCATTTTTATCACAAACATGGTTACACACACAGATCCAATAATACACAAGTTTTCAGTGTGAATTAGCCTAAAATATGGGGTTTTTTTTGCAGTTGAAATGTTGTTAGTTGGTGTTGTTCAGTCATGATTTGGCCGACTGGTCTTTAGGAATCCTGTATAATTGGGCTGGTTTTACGTTTTAGGGCACGTCCACTAGGCAACAATTATTCTTATCTAAGGAATAAATGCTAAGAACTGCTTTTTAGTAGCGTAACTGAGTGAAATCCAACAAATAAACAGGCTTTAACCTTTAATTGCTCAAAACAGCCATAATCCTCAAGAAAAGAGCGGAGACCTGTGGATTATGCATAATGCGAGCAACATTTCTCACAGCGGGCTATTGGATGTCCGACAGTAATTGTCCTGCAATTCATCGCAGATGGTGAATTTGCTTTCATGGCCGCAGCAGCGGCGCTTTTAAGGGGATACATGTCCATACGTATCTGCTCGGAGAGAGTAACAACGGATGTTATAGCATTGAAGGCTGTCTGAGACTCCAAATTGAGAATTTTACATAAATGGCACAAAAATTTGTTCTAGAAAATCTAGTTTAAAATGAACCTTTTGTTCAGTGGCTTTGCTAACTAGACAAAACATTTTAATCCATTGCATTAAAGTCATTAAAGTCTTTATGGTTTAGGCTTTTTGTTATTAACATACAGTATATAATCCATATCATTTTAATAAACCTGGAAGAAGCCTCTCTCACTCTCACTCTCACTCTCACTCTCACTCTCTCTCTCTCTCTCTCACTCTCACTCTCACTCTCTCTCTCTCTCTCTCTCTCTCTCTCTCTCTC